>NC_055961.1:17793432-17811772 GCF_018492685.1 Alosa sapidissima | reverse complement strand
GCGTGGATCTTTCACGCCTCTGTGCTTGTCTGTTTACTGTAAGCAGTTTTGTTGACATTCTACAGAGAGGGCTGCCATGTTTGAGAATGCTGAGTATATCGGGTATTTCACCCCATTAGCTTGTTGGCTAATGGCATCCTCTGCTGCAAGCAGAACAAATGGCTGTGTTTTTTGGCAGTTCAGTCCTTCGCCTTCCCTTGAAGCCGCCGGGGGAACATGGCCAGGTTGCCTTTTAAAACGTCTCCACAATGAACTGGATGCCTGGAGTAAGTCTCAAATTCAAATGTGCTTTATTGGCATGACTCAGAAAATAGTGTTGCCAAAGCAGTAACATGACAATACAAACATATACAATATTTGTTTTAAGGGGGGTCAAAGAAAGGAAACTTATAATACTAAACTAAAAGAAAGAAAAACTTTGTTTAAAACATGTATTCTTAAATCTAAAATCTAAGAGTCTCTCTCTCTCTCTCTCTCTCTCTCTCTCTCTCTCTCTCTCTCCTCTCTCTCTCTCTCTCTCTCTCTCTCTCTCTCTCTCTCTCTCTCTCTCTCTCTCTCTCTCTCTCTCTCTCTCTCTCTCTCTCTCTCTCCTGGATGTAATCACCCTTTTGTTGCCTGAGAAGGATTGAGGAGCAGGCATAAGATATGGAGTCTGAGGACTACAGAAGGGAGAGGGGAAAAGCAGAAGAAGGAGAGAGATGGATAGAGGGGGGGGGGGGGTGGATAGATTCAAGAGAAGGAGAGTGTGAAAGTGTGAGACGGAGAGAGAGGAGAATAGCTTACACAGAGAGAAAAATACAGGGAGAATGAGAGAGAAGAGTGAAAAGCACAGCACAAGAGTGGATGGAGAGAAAGAGAGAGAGAAAGCTAGAGAAGGAGAGAGCAGGAGAGCGAGAGACGGAGAGGTGGGGGAGCGCGGATGCGGTGCAGCCAGCCGCCTGTCAAGGTGACTGCAGAGTGTGGCACAGCCGCAGGCAGCGCCGACAGCTTCAGGAGAGCCGGTTGAGATTTGCTGCTGAGAGACGGGCACGCCTGTAATAGCCACATGGTGCATGGTGGAGTGATGGGCGCCGAGCACACACAACAGGCAGGAGGGGGATACACACACACACGCACGCACACACATGACTCAGACTCAGACCCCTCAGTTCCAGTCCATCCCAATCCTGTAGCCAGCCATTGAGAGAGGTGAATTGGGTAATGGCCACCGCCAGCTTTTGGGAAGTGTAGACTAGCTGAACTGGTCTGAGCTGAGCTGAGCTACCTCTAGTCCCTCCTCACTGGGCTGAACACACAGTCCACTCAGCCAGCAGGAATGTATTGTTTTTCATCCAGGTGCTTGTGAAACGCTAATAGAAAGACTCTCCATACAGTTTTCAGCCATATCGCCCAGCCCTACTTGTGAAGCGCTGATAGAAAGACTCTCCATTCTGCGGAGTCTTTTAATTGCACATGTGAAAGACACAGATGAATGTATCCTCTGATGGTCGAGTGAGGTCAAACAAAGGCATACATTTGAATGGGGGGGGGTTGGGGGGTGAAAGCAAGGATGTTCTAAATGGTTCAAGCGTACTAGTATTTATCCAGTCAGCTTCAGTTGCGAGGGAAGTTCTCAAGGTTTAGGTTTGTGTTAAACAATGTGCTGGCCCTAACAGGTTGTGAGTAGACCAAGTTCTATTAAGCTCTTTTAATAATATACTTTAAGCTTGAGTGTTTGAAAGGAAGAGGAGGGGGGGGAGGGCGAGTGAAATCTGAAAGTCTGCACAGCACTGATAACAGTTTGAGCTGCTTGGGCAAGAAAGGAGAGAACATACTTAAAACCCACTTGATATATGACAAAGTGCTAGTCAATGTTTCTTTTCTTCACCAGTACTCAATCACTAGAGCCTAGCTCTTTCGAAGTAAGAGGAAAACAAGACATCCAGTTTTTCCTCAGCCAGCTTGCCGTTTCAGCTTTTTGAGTGTTTGTTTGTTTATATGGGATAAATTAAGGCTATACACTAACAGAATGCTTCAGTTGTGTTTGTGTTAACTCCGGCCTTGACAGAATTCTCAGACCAACATAAAATGGCTCTGTGACCATCCTGGACTTTCCAATACTAAAGATGGCATTACTGCTGGAATTAATCCAGTAACTTAAAATAGATGGGCATCCATATCTGGTGGACTCCTACAACGTATTTGCATTGTTATCTCTGTGTGCTATGCAGTATACACCATCTTCTGCCTATAAGCTTGTGACGTGGTGTGTGTGTGTGTGTGTGGGGTGTGTGTGGGTGTGTGGTGTGTGTGTGTGAGTGTGTGTGTTATGGGAGGCAGCAGGAGAGGAGCTGTATATTGATACCCCTCCAGAGGGCATAAATAAGCAGCCTGCAGCCCGCAGCTCTCCCTAGGCCACTGACTGACACTCTGAGCTTTAACAACCCATCGACTGTAGTATTGACATGGTGGCCAGCTCTCTTTGTGTGTGTGTGTGTGTGTGTGTGTGTGATAAGATCGACCCGCAGCCCCGGAGCGTTGGTGACACTACACTCCATCGTCAGCCATAACACTGAGGGCTAACGTCTGCCGAGTGAGAAATATGGCCATTCCTGGACAACCTCTTCTGTTGCTGCAGCCCCTGCTAACTCATACTATACACAGTACCACCAAACGGAGCTAAACAGGAAATGATCACATCTGCAAACTTTTCACCTTTTGGCAGTCACCGTTTCTATGTTAACCAGGGTAGTTGAAGTGAATAGGGCTTTGTATGTTGTCACCTTTTTCACTAGAGTTTGCTGGTCTGAATGATGTAGCCTAACACTCTGTCCGCTTCCTGTCTCGCAGGTGCTGGGTCGGGAGGTGTACACGTCCAACAACCAGCTGGGCGGTGTCCAGATTATGCACAACAACGGAGTGACCCACAGCACGGTGTGTGATGACTTTGAGGGCGTCTACACGCTACTGCACTGGCTCTCGTACATGCCCAAGGTAATACGTCAGGCCTGCCACTGCACCGCATGCAACCCTACACACACACACTCTTAACACACGGATGTCCAGCGCTATGAACAACATGTCTCTGGATGTAATGTAAATGATTTGTAATGTTTAATGAGTACGAGCTAGCTTTAAATCCTTGAAGAGTTTAGCTGTGATTTAAAGCAATGGTCAAGTGAATCTGTGATGTTTGTGCTTCATTGCTTTGTAGCGCTTATTGATGTGTGCGTGCGTGTGCGCGTGTGTGTGTGTGTTTACAGTGCACCTCAAGTCCAGTGCCCATTCTCAGTGCCAAAGACCCCATTGACCGTCTGGTGGAGTTTGTGCCAACCAAAGCCCCCTACGACCCGCGCTGGATGCTGGCAGGGAGGCCCAATCAAAGTGAGTCTCATGTCCTCTCAGGGGGCGTCAGGGTTGGAGTCTTTTTCTTCTTGCTCTTTCTTCTCCATCTATCATTCTTTCTCCTCTCTCTTTTCTTTCCTTTCTATCTTCTCTCTCTTCATTTTCTTCTTTCCTCTCTCAGTGTTGTGTTCGGGAACTAGCCTGTGTGATGCTGAGGCACTCTAGTCAGTAGTAGTCAGTAGTAAGTAGTAGTCTGTAGTCAGTAGTAAGTAGTAGTCTCTAGTCAGTAGTAGTCTGTAGTCTCTAGTCAGTAGTAGTCTGCGTGTGTGTGGGGTGGGGGATGCTGGCCTGCGTGCAGTCTCCTGGACCCACAGCAGAGATAATGCTGGACCAGACGGCTCAGCTCCAGAAGTGCTGTGGGTGCAATTGAATTGTAACCCCTCTCTTATTGGCTCTCATACTCACTCTCCCTCCGCTGCTCTCCCTCCCTCCCTCCCTCCCTCCCCCTTTTCACTACTCGCTCTATCGCTTCACCCACCCCCACCCTCCTCTCTCTCTCCCCCTCCATGCCTCCCTCTCTCTCGCCCTCCTCTCTCTCCTGCCCTCCCTCCTTCTCTTTCTCCACGCTCTTCCTCCCTCTTGCTCCCTCCCTTTCTCTCACTCTCCTCTTTCTTGCCCTCCCTCCTTTTCTTTTTTATCTTTCTCTCTGCCGCGCTCCGCTCCTTTTTCTCCCTCCTCATTCATCACCCGGCCGCTGCCTCCATGCAGAGAGAGAAAGAGAACAAGAGAGAGAGAGAGAGGGGGGGGGGGGGATAGAGAGAGAGAGAGAGAAGCCCCCATAAAGCCCACACAGCAGCTTCAGCCTCTGCCGCGCCGCCTCGGCTCTGTTCAGCTGAGCTGCGTGCCGGGTGACAGGGAACAGGCTGTAGCCAGCCGATAGAGAGAGAGAGGTGCCAGTTTCGCTCCCACAGATTGTTTATTTCTCCGCGTCTGATGTGTCGCACTCGCAGGCGACGCCGTATGCAGATGATTTTTATCGCCACCGCACGCACACTGCCAGCACGGGCCAAAAGGCAACTCCTTCATTTCTCCTCCCCTCCACTCCTCGTCTTCCTCTCCTGCCACCAAGCTTCTCTGCCTTTTCTTTTTCCTCAGCCTTCTCTAACTCTGTGTGTGTGTGTGTCTTGTAGACTCTAAGGGAGCCTGGGTGAGTGGATTCTTTGACCACGGCTCTTTCCTGGAAATCATGCAGCCGTGGGCACAGAGTGTTGTAGTGGGCAGGGCCAGGTAGGCATGACTATGGCGCCGTCATCCTCTCACCAGTTGTCGTGCTTTTGTCACTGACCGTCTTACACACACGACACACACACATATATGTGCACATACTTATACTCTGTGATATACACACATACTATTTGCTCACAAACCCACATTCACACATAATCCCTGGTATACACGCATATGTACATGCACAATTTTATATGAATGTCTCTAATTCCTTGCCTGCAATAAAACTGATCATATAGCTTCACAGAAACCCAGCCAATGAAGTTGAAAGTGAAGAGATTCTCCTGAAAATCCATTAGACTCAATCACCATTAACTCATTGACCCAAGCCACCCCTACCCCCCCCACCCACCCACCTTTGACCCCGTTGATTCTGAAGCAACCTGGGCCAGAATGAACTCCTGATTTAAAGGAACCATATGTAAGATTGTGGCCAAAACTGGTACTGCAATCACTTTCAAATTACTGTAGAGCGGTGTATCCCCTCCCCCTTCCCCTCTCACTGGTGGTTGCCAACACGGATGCCGAAACACTACTGACTTTGTGATTAATAGATAGGTGGAGGGTGGCGCATCAGGCCAAAACACAACATGACATGACCAAAAAAAAAACATCAACATCAATTGTCACTTTTTAAATGACAATATCCTGGCCGGACTACTGTTGTCAGTGATATAAGTATTTGAAATAAACATTATTTCTTAATGTCTAGTGACTTATCAGGGCCATTTTATGATTAATTGAAATACATTTCTTACAAAAGGTTCCTTCAACACTCCCCAATCCCCTACACCGATATTACCTACCACTATTGCATATACCTATATTTTTCACACACACACACACACACACACACACACACACACACACACACACACACACACACACACACACACACACACACACACACACACACACAAAAATGTATGTTCAATTTATATTTACCCCACAACAGTAGTAATGCCTCTCTGTGACCCGTCATAGTAAATATCACAACAGTAATCACGTCCTCGTTCCCTGGCTACAGACTCGGTGGAATACCCACCGGAGTGGTTGCCGTGGAAACCAGATCGGTGGAGCTGTCCATCCCTGCAGATCCGGCTAATCTGGACTCTGAGGCCAAGGTAAGCTCCTCGCCGCTTCACCCGCACGGCCGAGCAAACATGTTCCTCTCCACGGAGCCTTGGCCAAAGCTGGGGGGTGGTGGCAGCCGTGGTGGTGGTGGTGGCGGCAGCTGTGGTGGTGGTGGTGGTGGTGGTAGCCGTGGTGGTGGTGATTTTATAATGGCTCTCTTCTCCATTTCAGATCATCCAGCAGGCTGGCCAGGTGTGGTTCCCGGACTCGGCCTTTAAGACGGCGCAAGCCATAAAAGACCTGAACCGCGAGGGGCTGCCACTCATGGTGTTTGCCAACTGGCGAGGCTTCTCTGGGGGCATGAAAGGTGTGTGTGTGTGTGTGTGTGTGTGTGTGTGTGTGTGTGTGTGTGTGTGTGTGTGTGTGTGTGGAGAAGTGTCTCTCGGTGTGTGCATGTGTGTGCGCGTGTGCTGTTCTTATTCATTAGTCATGTATGAATCATCAAGGTCATGGACAGACCATACATGGACAGATTCTAAATGCCTTTGCAGTGAATTAAAAGAACATGTGGCTGTGTCCTTGTTGCCGTTGCTCATTGTTGTGTTTTCTCATCTGTTTGATATTTCACTACTTTCCTATTCTGAAATGCTCTGCGCATCAGAAAATAATAACACGTCATCTATATACTCCTCTTGTCTCCAGACATGTATGACCAGGTGCTGAAGTTCGGCGCCTACATAGTGGACGGCCTGAGGGAGTACCGGCAGCCGGTGCTGGTCTACATTCCGCCGCAGGCCGAGCTGAGGGGCGGCTCCTGGGTGGTGATCGACCCCACCATCAACCAGCGCCACATGGAGATGTACGCCGACAAGGATAGCCGGTGAGATTCACTGTCCAGATCCCGTTTATCATCAGTGGCCAGTGGAGGGAAAAATAGACTTCTTCGTTTACGCTTACGTCACATTTAGACACGCGCGCACACACACAATTGTCTTTTTGCTTGTTTGTTTTTGTTTATGTTCTTACTGGTGTGGTGGTCTCCTTTGACAGTGGTGGGGTGCTGGAACCAGAGGGCACAGTGGAGATCAAGTTCAGGAGGAAGGACCTGGTCAAGACTATGAGGCGGGTGGACCCTGTCTACATGGGCCTGGCCGAGAAACTTGGTGAGGTTTCTCTCTCTCTCTCTCTCTCTCTCTCTCTCTCTTTCTTTCTTTTAAGAATATGGTTTACATGAAATGAAACATCCTGCATGAAAGGCGGGTATTGTTTTAATTCAGCTTCAGAAAGACCAGCACAGTGTGAAATATTTTTTTTCTTCAAACAAGCAAAGGTTTTATTAGCGTGTTATTTCCACTTAAAGTAGGTCCCTGGCTATATCCTGCTGCCCTCCTCCTCCCCATGTGTCCTTCTCTGTCCAGTGATGGTCGTGGCGTTATCTCTTTGTGTGTGTGTGTGTGTGTGTGTGTGTGTGTGTGTGTGTGTGTGTGTGTGGGGGGCATAATCCCGTGACTCGGGGGCCCATTATCTGCCACTGATTGTGTCATTCCTGCCGCCCTTCCTGGGGGAGAGGTGTCAATCAGCGGCGTCTCGGATCAATCGGCCGGTCGCACGCCAGCCTACCCCCCTCACCACCACCATTGATTTCCCCCCGCCAGCTGAGGAGAGGCCAGCATAGCCGCGGGTCCAGCCGCCCAGTCCAACCCGCCTGATTGGCTTTGACAGAAATCAATCCTCTGGCTGACAAGGAAACCCCCCCCCCCCTCAATACACACACACACACACACACACCGCATGCACCCCCGGGCTCCAGAAAGCCTCAAGCTCACACTGGATTAGCTCCCCCCCCCCCCCCCCCCCAAACGCACAAGCCCACCCACTTCCAGTCAGGCTGGGCCAAACTCTCAGCTGAGGTGCTCCACCCCCAGACTATAGATCTCTTCAGCATTTTGGGCTATGCAGGTAGCCTGGTGCTGTTCTGCATGAGTATGATTGCGCTCAGTAACTCCCAGTGTTAATGCCCTCCGTGATTTTTAATTTTCTTTTCGCCCCCCTTTTCTCTCAGGATCACTGGTCCATTGTTGGGGTTAAAAGGCGTAGTTAATCCAGCAGTGAAATATACAGACCCCTTTCTTAGCAGTCTTTAGTGGCCTGAACTATGATTATTGATTTTGTTTATTTGTTTTTGTTTGTGTGTGTGTGTGTGTGTGTGTGTGTGTGTGTGCACAGGAACCCCCGAGCTGAACGCCGCCGACCGCAAAGAGCTGGAGGGCAAGCTGAAGGAGCGGGAGGAGTTTCTGCTGCCCATCTACCACCAGGTGGCAGTGCAGTTCGCCGACCTCCACGACACACCTGGACGCATGCAGGAGAAGGGCGTCATCACGGTCAGTCAGTCTGAGGGCCTCAGAGCAGACACTGAGACACACCTGCACTCCTTGTACACAGTGTGTGTGTGTGTGTGTGTGTGTTCGTGTGCGTGCGTGCGTTTGTCTGTGTGTGTGTGTGTGTGTGTGTGTGTGTGTGTGTGTGTGCGCGCATGTGTGTTAGAGCGCTTTCACACCTGGCTATTTGAATCGGAACGTGGAGCGTTTCCCTCAAAAATCGGTTTGATTGGGTAAATGTGAAAGCAGCAATTGCACTCTGTTTCGGAACAAACTGACTGCGGACTGAGACCGCTTGAAGGAGGTGGTCTCGGGTCGTTTTTAATTGAACTCTATAGCGGTTTGTTTGCAGTGAGAAAGCAATCGGCCCGTTGTAGCTGAACAACTCGCTGGTGCTTACATTTTTGTAGGCCTACACATTAGGCTACAAGTTTATTCCACTTTTAACAGACTATATATCTAGCTAGCCTATGTTTTGAATTTTAAGCGAATGTCTTGAAACATTCAAGACAGGCTACCAGTGTTACGTTCGAAAACGTGAGAGTGGGAGAAGCCTAGACTTTGGACTCACACACACACACACACACACACACACACACACACACACACACACACGGAGCTCTTAATAGGCTAGCCTACATTAAATATGGGGTTAGGTGACTGCGGGATAGTATCTTCAGCTGTCAAATGTCACCCAAGGAACAATTTAATCACACGTGGGTTTGTTTGTAGACCAACGTTTAATCTCACGTGGGTTTGTTATATTATTTGTTCCGATATAAATGCTGCCATGTGAACACAAACGAACCCAGGGAACAATGGCGAAAAACTGTCAATTCAGCATGTGATTCGGAACAAAATAGGTATGAAAGCGCTCTTAGTGTGTGTGGCAGGGATTTGAATGGGTATATAAACGCTATGTGTATTCAGTGCACACAGATGTCTGACCAAACAGATCTTTGAATAAAGGCATAGTGCTTATATTATAGAGGCAACTGAATGTCCTCCTCATGGTCACTCAACACAAAAGTCCAATTGAAGTGTGGTTCATACTGAAGCGTCCATGCTCTCATGCAGGACATTCTAGAATGGCGGACGTCACGGCAGTTCTTCTACTGGCGTCTGCGGCGGCTGCTGCTGGAGGACACGGTCAAGAGGAAGATCCAGTCGGCCAATAGTGAGCTGACAGACGGTCAGATTCAGGCCATGCTCCGACGCTGGTTTGTGGAGGCAGAGGGGGCCGTCAAGGTAAAACGCCAAACCCCTCCCCCCTCCTTACACAGACACAGACACAGACACAGACACAGACACAGACACAGACACAGACACAGACACAGACACAGACACAGACACAGACACAGACACAGACACAGACACAGACACAGACACAGACACAGACACAGACACAGGGCTTTTCAGAGCAATTGCCAACTAGAACAGGCTCCTCTGATCCGCATCACCAGTATGAGTTGGCATTTATTAGAAGCTGTAGGATCATGAGTATCAGCATGCAATGTTCTACATACAGTACTGTATGTATTTTGACAAAGTATGTAAAATGGCCTGCTTTGTATGTGTGAAATCCTGAGCATTTTGATCATTTTTGAATAAAAGAAAAAAAAGATTTTCTCAAGATATATATATATATATATATATATATATATATATATATATATATATATATATATATATATATATATATATATATATATATATATATATATATATATATATATATATATCTATCTCTCTATATCTTGAGATATTTTTTTAAACATTCTAGATTTTGAAGAAAATTTTTGTGGTGAGGACTCCAAAGGGCTGAACTGAGCTGTAGTTATCACACCACCATTTCATGCAAATCAGTCTGTACTCGTCTGGGAACACACACACACACACACACACACACACACACACACACACACACACACACACAGGCACACTGCTGCAGGCGGGCGGGCGGGCAGGCAGGTCTGCTGCGTTCAGATGATGTCCTTGGGCACAGCCACTCCTGCCGAGCTATAGGGAGTTGGTCAATAAAGAAAAGATCAAAATTCAACCCCCATCCCAACCGATGACATTGTTCTCCCCACCACACACACGCGCACACACACGCATGCACACACACACACACTCCTATCAAAAGAGGGGGCTGAAGAAGGACCTGGAGCCCAGCCAAGCGCCCCAAGGCCCCTGCTGAAGTATCTTTAGAATATGGGCGTCTGGCTCGCTAATACATTACTCCAATCAGGGGCGGCTATCTTAAGCCACAATTAATCTGCACCCTGGCATGTGCAGATAGGAGAGCAACATGCTGTTTCTTAATTAAAAGCAAACGGATTAAAAATGATTAATAAGGGCATTAAACGTTCCCGCGGACTTCAAGCGCAGACTCTTTTCTTTTTTTTTCTTTTTTTGTGAGCGAGGGAAGGCGGGAGAGCGGTAAACGGCCTCGGCCCACTGGGCCGCCTCTTCACACTTTGTTTAAAGATCAGCGAGATCTCAATTGAAGGGCTCCATCCCAAGAGCCAAACACAATTTTTTTTGTTTTGTTTTGTTTTTGTTTTTTTTTTGTTTATGTGTGAGTGCTTGACCAGGGGCGGTGTAAGGGGCTGAAGGCAGGTGTCAAGTTGAAGTTAAAGGGAGGAAGGAAGGAGGGAGGTGTGTCTGATCGCGCCACCAAATCATCCCGTGGAGCCCGAGGCGGTAGCAACGGCGGGAGAGATATAAAAAAAGAGATATAAAAAAAAAATCACCTCGACGACGGAGTTGTCCTCACGTTCCTCCTTCTCTTGTCCTCTCAACGCCCCTTCTCTTTCTCTCGGTCTCTCTCTGTCCCTGTCCCTCTCCCTCTCTCTAGGCTTATTTGTGGGACAGCAACGAGGAGGTGGTGGACTGGCTAGAGAAGCAGCTGGCAGAGGAGGAAGGTGCGCGCTCCGTCATCGACGAGAACATCAAGTACATCCGCAGGGACCACATCCTCAAACAGATCCGCAGGTACGAGAGGCCTCGCCTGGCCCCGCCCGCCACTCCACTCCACGCCACACTCCGCATCGAGGGCCTCCTCATGGGCCCCGCAGCACAGTGCGGCGCGGCGCAGCCAATGCATACATTAGGCGCACACACAAATACAACAGTGTACTGTATGTTTGGGCTCTCAAAGGAAATCAGGACCTTGGGCTCGCTAGAGATTGTCTTTATAGTTCTGAAGGTTGTTGTGCAAACGTGATTGTATCCAGATTATATTTTTATTAATATGTATCATTATTTTATCCTATAGTTATTTGACTTTATTATCTATTATTCATCATTAGTTAATGTTTAGTTGCAGATTTATTTATTTTTGTTTTATTTATATTTGTTTATGTATTTGTTTTTATTTTCCTTAGTATTGGCACATTGGCCCATTTTTCCTCCAGTGTTTCTCCTCTTTGTATCTCTCCCCACTCACCAACTATCCCATTCCAACGTTACTCTTTCCTTTTCTTTTTTTTTATCCTTCTTCCTTTCGCAACAGCCTGGTGCAAGCTAACCCAGAGGTTGCCATGGACTCCATCGTCCACATGACTCAACACATCTCCCCGACGCAGCGTGCAGAAGTGGTGCGCATCCTCTCCACCATGGAGGCCCCGGGGCCATCGTCGTAGGGGAGCTCCCAGCCTCCATTGGCCCCTCCTGCACTGAATGGGGGATGCTGGGAAACCGGGGCCAGAGGAGCCGACACGTCACTCTTAGGGACACTTGGGCAGTTACTGACTGCACTGTTGGCTATGATTCTAAGAGAGTGGCTGGAGATGGAATATTGATTCCATGATGAAAATGATGGTTCTGGGATTCAGAACGGTGTTTGCAAATACACACTGTAGTCTTAAAGATGTTTGGCGCTCTCTCCAGTGCACCTTTATGATAGATGGTATACTGCAGATTTAGTCAGAGTGAATTTAAAAACCTGGTAGTCCAGAATAGCGTTTGACAATTCCTACTTAGCAAATTGTAATTAACAAAGGCATCACCTTACATCACGAGTCAATAGCTGAGACTCAGCCACAATTTCACCTTCCCGCCCTCTAAGAACAAAAGATGCATCGGGTGGGTGGGGGTGGGGGTGGGGAAGAGAGGGAAAGTGCTATCAAGGGAACGTTTTTTTTTTTGTTTTGTTTTTTTATTTATTTTTATTTGTTCTTCACACGAGAGTGTGTGTGAAGTCATTGAACACGACCGCACCGGCTGGAAGATGAATAAAAAGGGGGAAAACGTGCGGTTGCAGGAGAGCTGGGGGATAGAGATTAGCACACCTTGGGAAAGAGCACTTCATTAATGATCAAACAGTGAGAGCGTGTACAGGCATGGTGATCAGCCCCATCCGACACACACACACACACACACACACACACACACACACACGAGGCAAGTCCAGAGGGGCCCCCTATTCAAGCCACACTGTTTAACACTGACCCTTCTTTTTTTTAATCTCTCTCTCTCTCTCATATATGCACACAAAATCCCACCAGTGATGGAAGCATATGCACATTACCTTGCAATGCATTCTGATAATATGCATTGAAACATTTAGTCACTGGTTTTGTTGCCATACTTGAATCTCTATCCTCCCAGCGTTTGGTGACTAAAAAGGAGTTCTATTGCTTATTTCAACCAAAACAAATGTTACCATGTGTAGTCATTTACCCTTACACAAATGTTTTTTTTTTTTTTTTTTTTTTAACCACACACATTAAGCACTGTAAAACTAATTTATTTAACAGCAGCAATGGTAAGTGTAGATAATGTACACTGTAATTACAATTACATGTGCAACACAAAGGCGGGATGTCCTGCTTTTGTCATTATAACTGCTATTTGCACTCATCTCATTGTACTGAATACAAAAGAAAATCATATAACCAATAATGAAATGTTACTGCTTTAGAGGAGAGGAACGCTTAACTAATGAGGTCCAGAAGAGAGTCCTGGTGCTGATTGGAGGTAGACAAGTTTGATGATCCTCGGCAATTCAGTTGATTGGCTGCAGCCCTGCCGGCACTACGAGGTCAATGTCGTGTAGTGTCAGGGACGCACACTACCGTGAGGGTCATGTGGCCGTGTGATGGTAGCCACTCCTGCCAGATAGCCTCATCGCATTGAAGTTGGCCATGCCCGTCCTCGCGTCTACTTGATCCTAGGACAGGTCAGCTGTTATCCCTCACGTCCACTAGGGCCTGGATGAGTTCTCTATAGTAAACTGCTGTAAAAGCCTGTCTGTCAGATGCACAACGTGATCATGTTACTGAAGAGATGCAGTGGTCGTCTGCAGTATGTGTCAAATGGTACGTGTACGTGTTTACTGTGGCGATCTCTGTGGTTGCCTCTGTAACTTTTAATAAAATCATACATATATTTGTTTTTGTACAATTTATTTGCCTCCCCCCTCACATTGTTATAATCTTTAGCGGCTGATGTACAAAACACTATTCAGACATATCCAGTCATTCATCTTGCATCCTTTGTACATGAAATAAAGGTTCACACTGTGACCTTGAGAAATATCACACAAGATAAATACAATGGATGAACATAATTTCTCCTTTCACACTGCGCACACCCCAGGGAAGTGAAAAAGTACAAAGTGTATTTAAAATCACCTAAGTCACATTCCATGACACTGTATTTTAAATATACAGAAAATGTACAAAATCTGGCCAAAATGACAAAAACTAAATAGTCCATGGTTCACTTCAGCACAGTCTTGTGGTCCATTTCTTTCCCAGTGCGCTGTGCAGTGAGCAGCTACTGTGGTGCCCATGAGGAAGGCTGCATCCAGTGTCTCCATGTGTCCCACATCCACACTCCTGCAGGGTTAGAGTCCATCACGCGGGGCAGCACCAGTGAGTGTGTCGCCTCCAAAGAGTGACCGATACAACTCCGTTCTGCAATCAAAATGAGATGCAAAATTCAATGAGTCACCATGCACACCAACACAGTTAAAATCACCAGGTATTAATGGAGGGCATTTGAAACCATCAATTCTGACTTCCAATTCATCCCATTTTTATTGAATTAATAGACCCTAAATGAAATTCCAGTTTCCATATTTATCTTTTGTGCAAATGAATCACGTTTTTGAGTTGAGTTTTCTGAATTTTCATTTGAGATTTCAATACAAGATTCTGCTGTTTCAAACTAACCTACTAACATTCACTTTCAGTCTCCAAAGCCACAGCTGCCTACAGCAGAGCGTCACACTTGCTTTGCCCTGTGCTGCCTCCAGTGTAGTGTCGTGGCTCACAGCAGTCACAGGCCATCAGACGAACATCCCACTTGTATTTGTATGGCCCGTGTTTTAGGATTAAGGTTTGTCCAAATTCTTTCCTCACTCCCAGAACAAGTTGTTGACTCAGTTAAGAACTCGTGTGAGTGGCAACCCTCACTCGTACTCATCCACCTCTCCCATCACGTCACCGTACAAATTTGCATTTCTCCCCTGAAAACGATTCTCGGAACAACTAACAAGCGTTTTTTTTTTAGATTAACATTTTTTTAGCTATTGTTTAGGTTGCTGGGAGAAGACAAGAGTGTGACAAAAGACATGACACGCACTACAAAACACTCCACATTTTTGACAACACTTTTCAACACTCTTTCCCGTCCTAATCCAGATTAAGTGTGACCCCGGTTTGCTGTTTAATGCGGAGAGGCCGGCTACTTGACACACACTGGGGCTCGACCTGCTTGTTTTTTTTGTTTTTTTGAGGGGGGGGGGGGTCAACTCTACATGCCCATGAGACCAGGGGTCTGCCCATTGGAGAACTGAGGGGGAGGGGGGGGACTTAATCCCCAATCCCTGTTTCAAATGCACCACCAGTTCTGAGGATTACAAGAGGCAGTGATTATCATATAATGCATACATTCTCATTCTGACAGAGGAGCACAAACAGAGGCGGGGGAATTCGGAGCACAGAGACGACTGTGAGAGCGGATGACAGCAACCGGATAAGAGTGCCTACAGATGTGTTCCTCTCGGAGTGTGTGTGTGAGAGTGAGAGAAAGAGTGTGAGTGTGTGTGTGTGTGTGTGTGTGTGTGTGTGGGGGGGGGGGGGGGGGGGGGGGTGTAGTAATCTAAAAGCCAGGCAGACTTTGGGGTGTGTGTGGAGCAGGTAGCAGAGGAAGGGCCGTGTTCTGCTATAGCCTCCCTGTATGCTGGATCATTGCTTGTGTGCGACGCTAAACGCATGATTATCCGCTCAACCACTACGGAAAAACCTGCGCTATAGGAGAGCGCTTGTGAGAATGTACACACTGGATACCCCTCCCCCTACACACACTTTCTCTCACTCTCTCGCTCACCCTCATAAACACTCACACCACCCTATAGGCATTAACATTCATGGGAGCAGCAGAGCGTATCAACGGCCGTGAAGCCGGAGTTGAGATATGGTGATGGCAAGGCGAGGTGGGGGGGGGGGGGGGGGGGGGGTGTAAGAGGGTTGAAGAGAGAAAGAGTAGCTCAGAAGCAGTGTGTGTGTGTGTGTGTGTGTGTGCGTGCGTGTGTGTTGGGGGGGGGTTGGGGGGCGTTGGGCACACAGAAAGGACTTGAGGGAAAACATGAAAGAGGGAAAAGGGAGGGAAAATGAGAGGAGCGAGGGAGAGGTGTGTGTGTGTGTGTGTGTGGGGGGGGGGGAGGCCCCAGCATTCATTCATTCCCCACACGCTCACACCTGGAGGAAAGGTCACGGCGAGTGGCTGTGAGTGGGGAGAGGTCGTGGGGCGCGCTGCAGCTCTGGCCGTACATCACCATTATCACAGCAGAGCACTGGGGCCGATGCTAATGAACAGACCTCACCACCACCACCACCTCTCTACTCCACCTCAGCTCTCTCCTTCCCTCTCTTCACACTCCTCTCTCCTCTCCTCTCCCTCTCAACACCACCTCACCACCCTCTCTCTCTCTCTCTCTCTCTCTCTCTCTGCTCCCCCTTTTTTTCTCTCTCTCACTCCTTTACACTCTCCCTCTTTTCACTGCTCCCTCACTCTACCTATTCCTCTGCTCCCTTTCCCTCTCTGTTTTCCTCCTCTCTCCTGCTCTTTTTCACTCTGCCTCTTCCACTCCATTTCTTTCTTTCTTTCTCCCTCTCTCTCTCTCTCTCACTGTAGGTCATGCAGGCCCTCCATCTTACCCCCCCCCCCCAAGCCCAACACAGGCAGCTCTGAGCAAAGGAAGCTGGAGCAGCAGCAGCTTGCTGTGGCAACAAAGGCTCCCTGGACCCCACCTCCACAGGCATCTCTCCCACAGCACCATCCCACTGTTCTCACCTCACGCCGCTCTAAGACATATCGGCTTTGGCCGTGTGTGTGTGTGTGTGTGTGTGTGTGTGTGTACACGTGTGGGGGGAGGGGGGGGGCATTTTCTAATGGATGCTGAATGCCAGCTATCAGGTGGCTGTTGCTGTTGCTGCACATTCAGGGACGTGTTCAGAAAAGAGCACATGCCAAAGCACTGGTAAACATCACATGAGGACCAGAATAACATTGAATGCCAACATTGCAGCTTTTTTTTTTTGTTTTTTGGAATTGCATTAGCACTGTTTGTATGAATGTGTGATAGTTTACGGCATGTGTATGAGAGAGGAAAAGAGCAAGGCAGAGATGGGGGGGGGGGGGGGGGGGGGGGGGAGGTGCATGTGAGATGGGGGTGGGAAGAGTGAGAGAAAAGAGTGTGAATAGGGGGGAGAGAGAGAAAGAGCTCAGAGTGTCTCGTCCTCCCCTGGCTGCATGTGCTTGAGCGATGTGGCCATGAACATCAGGCCACAGCATCAGTCAGCACAGCCTCTTCATAAATCCCCCACACACACACACACCATTTGAGCTCCCTTATGATGCGGTCGTCTCTCCTCTGTTGAGAGGGAAGGATGGACAGAAAAAGAGAGAGAGGGAGGAGTCTTGTCTTGGCATGACAAAGGACAGAGATATATTTAAGCACAGGGTGCGAGGCACGTGATGTCCCTTCAACGCCTCCTACAAGAAACCTTACTCTCCCCCCCTGAGAGAGAGAGAGAGAGAGAGAGAGAGAGAGAGAGAGAGAGAGAGAGAGAGAGAGAGAGAGAGAGAGAGAGAGAGAGAGAGAGAGAGAGAGAGAGAGGAGAGAGAGAGAGAGAGAGAGAGAGAGAGAGATGGGAAGAGGAGAGGGAGTGAGGGAAAAAAAGAAGAGGACAGGAGAGAGAAAGGAGTGAAGTGACAGTGAAGACAACAAAGCCAGTAGCCAAAGGAAAACAGCAAAAGGCAGTTGAAGGAAGAAAAATCTTTGAGACTGTGTGTGTTAGTGTAGGTGTGAGACAGTGCATGTCTGCATGTACGTGTGTGTGGGAGAGAGCAAGAAAGAGAGAGAAATATTCAGCACATATCTCCGAAAGAGGAGCGTGAAAGGCAGTTGTTCAAGAGGGATTAGGGAGTGACGAGCAGATTCCGCGAACGGCATAAAGTAGCACTGCTAATTAAAGTTTGTGTGTGTGTGTGTGCGTCGGGCGTCTGAGCACAAGTGTGAATGTGTTGTGTGTGTGTGTGTGTAGGGGGTGCATGTGTGTGAGGGAGAGAGCGACCAAGAAAGACAGAGAGAGAGAGAGAGAGAAAGAGAGAGAGAGAGAGAGAGAGAGAGAGAGAGGGGGGAGGGCGAGAGATCAAGAGAAAGGAGAGAGAGAGAGAGAGAGAGAGAGAGAGAGAGAGAGAGAGAGAGAGAGAGAGTTAGAGAGAGAGAGAGAGAGAGAGAGAGAGAGAGAGAGAGAGAGAGTTAGAGAGTGAGAGAGAGAGTGAGAGAGAGCTTGAGCTGGGTGTTAGAGGGAGAGATAATTATGTCTGTTAAAGGCGTTTGGCAGGGGGGGCCACACTGAGCCTATTACAGTACTCACCGTGCCTCATCATGCATCGAGCTGTGGTCCACTGGAGCCATAAAATTCACCAGCTTGCTGTGGATGTGGAACCTGTCCCAAACACACGCATGGCATTAGGCAGAGAAGAAGAAAGAAGCTGCCATCAGATCAGATCAAATTAGAGTCAAAGGAATTAAGCTTCACCCCCCACCCTAACCCTCTCTTCATGTGTTTGTATGTGATTCTTCTGTGTGTGTGTGTGTATGTGTGTGTGTCTCAAAACAGCTACATGAATAGCTGACCCAAACCCCCCCCCCCCCCCCCACAAGCCACCCTTAAACAGATAGAGAAAAAACAAAACAAAAGCATCATTAGATTTTCACTCTCGTCAGAAAGGTTTCATTTATGCGAATCAATCAA
>NC_055961.1:17764473-17793232 GCF_018492685.1 Alosa sapidissima | reverse complement strand
ACACCCTTAACAGATAGAGAAAAAACAAAACAAAAGCATCATTAGATTTTCACTCTCGTCAGGAAAGGTTTCATTTATGCGAATCAATCAAAGCATTGCGGGGGGAAAAAAACAAAGTGGAAATGAGAAAATTGACCACAGCACACACAGACAGAAATTCCTATTAACAGAGTCAGATTATTTGTCAGGAGTAAATTGAAAAACGGGGAGGATGACGAGGGGAGCAGATAAGATAAACTGCCTGAACGCTCACATCATTTACATAATGCATGGGGAAGACCAGCCGCTTGAGCTCCGAGGCTCTGGGACGGCGAAAAGGAATGCAATTAAAAGGCGCGTGTTTTTACAGACAACAATTTATGCTCAAAATACACACTCCCTCTCTACATGCCAAACAATCTCCGTTAGTCAGATTCAGAGTGGTTATTTTTTTTATTATTGTCAGTGGAATGTTACTAGTATAGTACTGATTTTAGTATAGTCATTCTCCCCCCCCCCCCCCGACGGGATTCTTGGTATAAATAAATGAACATTTATTTATGTGATGTATCGGAGGGGCCCGATTTATCTGGCCCATTCCCCCAAATCTCTACGGCGGCAGCCGATAAATAAATGAACATTTATTTATGTGATGTATCAAAAAAAAAAAAAAAAGAAATGAAAAAAATTAAGCATGAAGCCATAAAAAATGAAGCCACTGCTACTGTAACGTTACACAAAGTCCACAACCCTTTCAGTTAAGTCCTACACTTACCTGATTTTGCGGCCCTTGCTGGCCTTGGTGTCCACTTTCTTCTTGATCTTACTGCGCAGCTTCTGAATGGCCAGCCACTGCCTGAGGAGAGCAGAGAGACACACACGAGGAGTCAGGGGTATAGTATACTCTCAGTCTCTCTGAGCAAACACGAGGAGTCAGGAGTATAGTATACTCTCAGTCTCTCTGAGCAAACACGAGGAGTCAGGGGTATAGTATACTCTCAGTCTCTCTGAGCAAACACGAGGAGTCAGGAGTATAGTATACTCTCAGTCTCTCTGAGCAAACACGAGGAGTCAGGGGTATAGTATACTCTCAGTCTCTCTGAGCAAACACGAGGAGTCAGGAGTATAGTATACTCTCAGTCTCTCTGAGCAAACACGAGGAGTCAGGAGTATAGTATACTCTCAGTCTCTCTGAGCAACAATGAGGAGAATTCAGAACAGTGGAACACTGATGAGAAAGCTCAGACTGGAACACACTCACAACCTCAGAACACTCAGGGGTGCAACATAGCGCCTCAGCACACTCAGTTAGCAAGTATAATGAGCTGGAATGTGTGAAAACAATCTGCACAGACTCAACTCACATCCTGACACAGACAGAGAGGTCATCGGAGTGACAAGAAGGTCCAAACGCTTACCTGCCCATTGCAACCTGGTCATTGGGATCAGCTGCACTGGTCTTGCGCTCTATGAGCTCTCGAAGAAGCTGAAAGGAAAAAGGGGAGGGGGGGGGGGGGGTTATAGGCTGTTATAGACATTTTAAATACAGGCCAAGCTAACAGTTAGTGCAAGAGGTCTCCTTTTAAGTAGGCAACTTCTGCTTTTAATATGGCATATACTATAAGAAAAATACTATTATAGCATTAACATGACCGTTTGCCACTTTGCCAGGCGTAATACACAAGAGGAGCATTTTATGGCCGTCATCCCGTACACAAGACTGAGAGGTGTCACGGGAGCAAACGGTTCGCAGCACGACGGCGCTGGAAATGAGCTCTGCTCCGCTCTGCACGCACCCGTCTCTGCTCTGGTCCGCCGTGCTGTGGCGAGTGGCCTCCACCTGACACACGCGGCTAGTAAAGAGTGACACCTTTATTATCAACAGAGCGGAGGGGCCCGATTTATCTGGCCCATTCCCCAAATCTCTACGGCGGCAGCCGATCCATCAGTTTATCTGCGCCACTTCATCAGTGTCAGCCTGGCGTCCCGACGCCAACCTGCTGACCTGGGATCAGCTGTGCTGCTCTGCCAGAGGCAGCCCCAATAGTAGCCTGCGTGCCTATCTGCCCCAATAGTAGCCTGCCTGCCTATCTGCCCCAATAGTAGCCTGCCTGCCTATCTGCCCCAATAATAGCCTGCCTGCCTATCTGCCCCAATAATAGCCTGCCTGCCTATCTGCCCCAATAGTAGCCTGTCTGCCCCAATAATAGCCTGCCTGCCTATCTGCCCCAATAGTAGCCTGTCTGCATATCTGCCCCAATAGTAGCCTGCCTGCCTATCTGCCCCAATAGTAGCCTGCGTGCCTGTCTGCATATCGCATATCTGCCCCAATAGTAGCCTGTCTGCATATCTGCCCCAATAGTAGCCTGTCTGCATATCTGCCCCAATAGTAGCCTGTCTGCATATCTGCCCCAATAGTAGCCTGCCTGCCTATCTGCCCCAATAGTAGCCTGCGTGCCTGCCTGCCTGTCTGCCCCAATAGTAGCCTGCGTGCCTGCCTGCCTGTCTATCTGCCCCAATAGTAGGCTGCGTGCCTATCTGCCCCAATAGTAGCCTGCCTGCCTGCCTATCTACCCATCAATCCCTGACCCCGCAGTCAGAAAGCATGCATGAGCAGAACGAGGGGAAGTCTTTAAGCAGCTGAAGCACTGCTTCCCAGAGCAGGCAGGCACACTGACCAACACATTTAGGACATGGTCACAACAAAGAACACCTTAGAAGACCATAGAATTAAGCATTTCCAGCATCCGAGCTCTACGCCAACTTCATTTTAACTGAGCCATCAGTGAGCCTTCCTCTGAAAGCTTTCTACAGGCCAGCGAAATATATGTTTCATCAAGGATTTGCCGCTTGGCACAATCAGGGTTTTCCCTAATACGCAAGAAAGGTCAACTGAGCTCCACTTACCTGGTGATAAAAATCACTGTCGTCGAAGATCTCCTCGTCCAGGTCTTTGAGGTGTGCGTTAGCCTTCAGCATGGCCTGCTCTACCGCCTGGAGGAAACACAGGAGACAAGACAAGAGAGAGTGAGATTATCCCTGCCCTGGTGACATAGGGACTTATGTTCTACACAGACACCAACAGGAACATTAGAAAGAACAAGAGCCGGAGACATCTGGCTGAAACCTAGCGCTGCTGGTTAACTTGTGCAGGTCCTCGTTCCGGTCACTGAGACAGCTTTCACACATTAGCTGGATGCCAGGTGGACGTAGGTCAGACTGTCAGGCTGTCATTGGTTAGCAGATTCTATTAAGATATAAGCGGTCTCACTAAAGCACTACTCGTGGCCCTTTTCCACTATGGAGTAAAGCCTCAGACTTTTTATATTTCCATGATTGAGGCCGGACCAGGGCCGCGGCCCAGACAGCCTCAGGTCGAGACTGAGACCGAGGACTTTTGGAATGGAATACCACGCAACATAAGGGACTTTGCTTATTTTTGTGAAGAAAAACAATCTACATATACACATACATACATTAAAAAATATATATATATATATATATATATATATATATATATATATATATATATATATATATATATATATATATATATATATATATACACACACACATACATATACATACATACATACACATACACACACACACACACACACACACACACACACACACACACACACATAAAAACTTTGCAAAATAATTAAGGATACAGATTCCTACAATGTTATGACTTGTTTAAATGTCCTTGTAATTAATTTGACATATGCTCGCAGTGTCGTTGCTAAGCACTGTTTAAAAGTTTCTAGCATCAGTGTTTCCCATACATTGACTTATTTGTGGCGGCCCACCACAATATCAACATTGACCACCACACAATGATTTTCCAGGTTGTACTAAATTGTGCTTAAATCTGGTTAGCATCATAACCACGCTGCGCTAATGTGTTAAAAACTGTTGTATTCAAGTTAATTCTGCAAACCAACCACCACAAATGGAATTCAATTCAGTGGGAAACACTGAGCATTGTTGGCTAATGTCCCTGATGTTACAGCTCCTTATGGAAACACAACACCGAGGTCACGTACCGGTGTTTAAGACCGGGGAAAAGCCTTGGGCCAACCCCCGGTCCATAATGGAAAAGAGCCACTGGTGTTTCTAACATAAGCTGTGCTTCAAGACAAACAGACACTAGACAAAAGTCCTCTTATAATGTCTCCTTTCATCTCTCACTCGTTCACTTTCTTCACCTCTTTTTCTGTAGCTGCTGGCTCAAGTACAGGAGCGGTGATCTCGGGCTTGCCAAGGACTCGGAACTGGGACCGTCGCGTCTGTGTGCGACGGACTAACCTCTCCTTATCCATCAACACGTGCTCAACCTGGGTTAGAATGTTCCGGTCAAATGACCCAAAACCCTGCAACAAAAGACATGTGTAGTATTCATTAGTACCAATTAGACCAATATACTGCCTTAACATTTTGAAAATTAACAATACACGTTTCGACTTTCAGTGGCCATCGCATCCGCTACAGACAGAAAAAAAACCTGGGTCTTACCTTGGTGTTCTTGCCCATGGTGAGTCGTGTCTTGTCGTACCACTTCTGCAGGGTGCTGTTGCGGTAGGGCTCAAAATTTGCAAAGCGTTTGGTCATGAAATCAGGATAGTCTGACATTTCAAGTTTCCGCTTGGGAGCCCCTCCGTTTTGCGAGCCCTTTGACTTCTCGTCTTCATCTTCATCGTCATCATCTTCTTCTTCATCCTCCTCATCCAGATCACTATCCTCCATGACTTTACTGTGTAGAACAAATTTAAATGTATTGTGATTGAGACACTGATTTTGAGTCTGCCTGTAAAGTCCCATGTGAAAAGCCATCTAAGATCAGTACAGTAAGAGTTAGTCCTTCCTAAAAGCCATAGTGCACCACTAGGCTATTATTCTGGCTTCCAGTACCTCTTGCTGTTTGCACTCCATGCCTTGCCCTGAGCGATGACCCTGGTCTCCGGGTTCTGGAGCAGGAGAAGATCCTGAAGGTCCACTAGGGACCTCTGCAAGGCCTTCAGCGCTTTGTGACCTGGGGGGATAAAGAGTGGACTTTTAGAATTGGAATTAAAAACATGCACTGCATCTTCTTAAGCTTCCACTTTTGCTTTTGTTCTGTTCCAAGTTTACGCAAAGAAAAACACGAGTGAAATCTCACATGCGGTCTTAACCATCATGTCAGCATAACACCACACAACACAGGCATTTAACAATGGCACGTGCTCTGACTATACTTAACACATTCTCCGCCACCTACCATTCACACATTCGCTCACCACCTTCAGTACACAAATCACACTACAACACAAGTCACAACACAGAATGAAAATGGGGAGCTTTCGTGGAAAAACCTGGAGGAAAAACAAAAAATGGGAACTACTATACAAAGACAAACCAACAGATGCAGCAATCGTTAGTCTATGCTAACTGTTTGCCGCACCTTTGCTAACTGTTATCCAATGGTATCCTTGTCTCTGCCTGGTAATGAATGCCATGCTTTCCTAAAGCTGCATCAGATAGGCTTAATCCAGGAGTTAATCACTGCTCTATTGATGGTTTCAGTAATGCTATTCAACCCTTCATCACCAAACTACACTCCCTCCTATTCACAATCCACCATCAATTAAAGCACGTTTGTCACTTCAAAAATTCTTAATAACCCTTGAGCGAAAGTACACCACCTCCTCCCGATTCACTTGTCAGCATTTATTAGGGCACCATATCTAATGTGGGACTGTTACGATTCACCCCCTGACTGCCTTCCATGACTAGAGAACGGCTGGGTGTGGGTCGCATGCTCATGCTCGCTCGCGCACACACACACACACACACACACACACACAGGCACACACACAGGCACACACACAGGCACACACACAGGTCCTGCCATCTTCAACTTTAATCAAAAGTACACTGGCACAGCCAAGCTCCCTCCCTCCTGCTCATAATAAGGCACTGCTAAGGATTCAGGAGGAAGGCTGCACATCAATCACTCGCCTCCCTTTTATACCCACGCAATAAATATGCAAATGAACATGAGCCAGGAAGCGTTCAGATCTGCACCCGTAGAAAAAAAAAAAGAAAGAAAGAAGGTGGTGGTGGTGGTGGTGAGGGGGCACACACAAAAGTATTAATTGCCCGTGGCCAGAAGAATCCTATTAACTGCAGCGGTTGATTATCAAACGCCCGGTGATTTTCACCAGGGTGGTGAGCAGTGGAGGCGGAGGCGGCGGTGGTGGTGGGATCACCTTTGGTTTAACAAAATCTCACCACAACAGTTTAGTGTTTAGCAATAAGTTACCCCTCTGCCTATATAGGCCAATTCTGTGCAGAAGGAGGGAAAAGCACTAGCCACATGGGTGTGTGTGTGTGTGTGTGTGTGTGTGCGCTGAATGTATTGACCAGTGGCTTTTTTGGCTTTTTACATACGTAAAAAAAAGGCCTCTGGTAAGCTTGGCAGTGACACATTGTTAAAAAGGGAACTTTATATATATATATATATATATATATAATTTGTTTAACATATCTGGATACTGTGAAGATTGTATGTGAAATAGGCTAAATAAATGAGTTGCTATTGTAGAGTAATGACACAAAACCACTGCCTTTGTAACTCATTACATTACATATTCATATTTAATACATCTCACGAGTAAGGCAGTCTCCAGCCATTGCTGTTTAACTTCCTATCAGCACACATGTAGCAAATATATCAAAGCTGCCTCTTCGCTGTTGTTTGCATGGGCTGATCTCTACCACCCTTATCAACTTAGATAAATGTAAAAGTTGGAGATGAGCAAACTCCCTCTGCAGACATGGGGGGTATTCCAGAAATCAGGTTTACTGGCTTAACTGGGTATGTTAACTTGGAGTACCTGGGATTTCAGTTCCAAAATGAGCAGGCTATGTAAGTCACTATGGTAACATAGGCTCTGAACTTAACTGGGTATGTTAACCCAGAGTAAGTGGTAAACCTGGGATTTCAGTTCCAAAACGTTCTAAAATGATCAGGCTATGTAAGTAACTATGGTAACATAGGCTCTGAACTTAACCTGAACAAAACATACCCCCTTCCAGGTTATGTTCAATTATGTTCGGTTATTTCAGTGCATGTTCAGCCAGGCCACTATTTTTACACGTCACACAATGGTGTTTCATTTTGACGAAGGTCCGATTGACAAAGAAGCACAAAATCATGTAATATTCATCTGTGCAATTCACTGTGAGAGGGCGATAAGCTTTCTTTTCCAAACAAGTTTTGCAAGAGCGCTACAGTTTTTCAGCTGAATCCTAAATATAGGCTACTTGAAAAGCATTCTCCATCCTTACATTACGCATCGTGGATTAGAATAGAATAAAATAAATCTTTCATGTAGGCCATAGTGAACATTTGTCTTTGGCTCACCAGACATAAACAGATGGACAAACAACATCTCCGACACATTGAAGATATCATTAAAACAGTACAAAATTAAGTACAGTACAAAAAAGGGAAAATAGAAAATGAATAAATAAATTTGAACAGGCTACATAACAGCTCAGCCAGGTATGTGTGTTGTCACTAAGTTTGGCTGATGGCATTTGGGATAAAATAGTTTTACACTTTTTGCCTCTCTCCAAATTATGTGCATCGACGATTGCTCTCCGACTGGGAGTTTTTGTAGTGTTGGAGACGCAGAGCATATCGGGAAGCTGTCGGTCGGTGCGTAAAGTTTGCCTTGCGCTAAAGCAGTTCCTGCGCAACTTCATTCGTTTTCCTGGACACAAACCCACGAGGATCATTAAAGTGTAGTTTCACCAACTGACAGGTCAGCATTACTTATTTTAAGTTTTACAAATTTGCACTGACAATAGGCCATCTTCGCTGGTGAGCTTTCAATTAATGGGCCTTGGCTTTTTTTAGAATTTTCTCACAATAAGGTCTAATGGATAGCCTATAGGCCACTTCTATTTTTGTGATGCTCTCTTAATGGTGTTGGTGTTTAAAACACTTTTTAATACTATTTTATTAATTGCCAGATTATATGTGATGCTTCACATTTTATCACAAACTTGGGTGTGAAATAGCCAGGGCCCAGTACACGATGCCAGGATGTAGCCTACCGGGAATCTAATTTGAGCGACACATTTCAACAGGGTGCGTTAGGCCTATACCTTACTAGAATAGTCAGTTCCACTACAGACTAATTAATGTGTAGGCTGTAACTTAATGCTGTATGTGCAATTACAGGAGAACTTGATGGGTACTGGGGGATAGAGGATAGCCTACCCATGCCTTCCAACACTCATCACCCCTTACCCTGATACCGATGCTGGAGCGCAAACTTAATCTTGGCCCATGCACAGCAGAGCAGAACCCGTGTTAAAATAGAAAATTACTTTTGGGTTTCTCAAGGAGTCTATGGCCCACTCAATCTGTGACAAGGTAGGCTAGTTTAAGAAAGCATCATTCAAAACAGTCAATACGCAATGTCCACTGAATTATTTAATTGTGCATTTGACAGAAATAGGCTATCCTAAAGATACGCATTTACACGGTCAGGCTATTCTCTGTCAACCAAGGTCTCGTTCCTTGACAGACACTCAAGTATTGCTCTTTTTTGTTATTACAGTTCTCTCCTCCTCGTAAGCCTCAAGGAGAACTTACTACTCCGCCTCTGAAAAATACGGTGCTCTTCGATTCGCCGGTTTCACTCATGGTTTCGACTCTCAATAGATGATGTCTTTATAAGTTCGCCGTGAACGCGCACAACTCTAGGTTAACTAACGCAGGGTTGATTGAACTAACTGGTAACCGGTGTTTTGGAACCGACAGCTCGGGTTTATTCGTCACAGGTTCAGACAACCCAGAGGTTAAGTTTTATCTCAGTGTTTGTTAAACCTCCTTTCTAGAATACCCTCATGGCCAGCATGTCTAGCCATCAAACAAGCAGGAAAGAACAAGAAGCAAGGGCCAGAAGAGAGTTCTGTGTGAGTGCTTACTGGACATTCTAGCTATTTTGCAATATATAATTAACTAATAAATCTACAAAGGCCGCAAGCATGCTGCCCTCCTACAGTAATAACAAATAAGTCTGTACACAGATACAGTATAACACATATAAATATTGTCTGCCTGTGGGAGGAAAGAATAAAGCTTCTCTTTGACCAAATTGAAAACAGAGCTAGAGTTTTTGCCATCACTCACTGTTCTTCAAGGCTCCTGAAAATTGCACGTCTCCCTTGTTTTTAAACTCTGGGAAGGTCTGGGGCTGTGGAAGCTGATTGGCTGTGGCCAGAGCTTTCTGGATCTTTATCCTGCTCTCCAGAAGCTGATCCCAAAGAGCTGCAGAATGAGAATCAAGACAGAGTTGCAGAGATTCACTGAGGTCAATTTCAATTAGATGACTAAATAAGTCCTTCTAGATAAATAGAGTGAAGAAAACATATCATACCAAGTTGATTTTTCACAGACTTTCCCTTTTCTACTTCTTCATCAACCTTCTCCTTAGAAAATGTCATCACGGCATCAGTGTCGTCCATCTCATCATCGTCTTCCTCCTCATCATCTTCCTCTTCTGATCCTTCCGAACTGTCTTTATCTTCCTCACCACTATCTCCTTCATCATCCTCTTCACTTACTCCAAGGTCATCCATTCCCTCAGTTAGTTTGCGAAAGTCTGTCTCTTTTGGAAAGGTGATATCGGTGCTTTTCAGTTTGGTGACTGACTTAGTTTTCACTGGAGCATCCTCGTCCCTTTCCTCCTCATCCTCTTCATCATCTTCCAGCTCCTCCTCCTCATCGTCGTCATCTTCCAATTCATCACTGTCACCACCTTCATCATTATCATCATCATCTCCGTCTTCATCACCGTCGTCATCTTCCTCTTCCTCATCTGCATTGAATAACAATTGTGTTTCATTCTGTTATCACCACTGAGATCTTCACAATTAATATAAAATTTACCACAAACAAACAAGATCTCAAACCATGTAATATCACAGGATTTCAAAAATGAATGTTATTGGGCTATTTAATATTTAGTAACTTTCAGCAGACACACGGAGTAGATACATTTGCAAGAATATTCTTCCATGCATTAACTATATGTAGCCTACAATCAAATTTTTTCCTCATGCTTTGTATTACACATGTACATTCATTATACAAGTTACAAATGATGAAGATATGATGTGATTGAGTCAGCAAACTCACCTGATCCTGCTACTAGTTTCTGCAGTTCTTTCCGAGATGTCGCCTTCCCCGCATATCGCCGGTCAGTTTCCTCCAGGATGTGGGAACTACGCTTCTTGAGCCCAGAGACTGAAGTGTAGTCATCCACCTCATCACCCTCATCGAACTTTTCGATTACCCTGGCCTTAGTGGCTGCAAAATTGAGGGAGAAAATTATGTTTGAGATGCCTGAGATCTCTGAGTACGGTAAATGTCAAAGTATGCTGGGGATGGATGGGGGTTAGTTCTATACCAGATTTCCAAAATTGGCCTTTACAAATTACAAAACGGCATTGTTACTCAACAATTTGAGACAACTTGAGGAATAAACATGAGCATTCAGAAGATGTACATTAAAGATGGTAAAATGACAATAACATTTCATGTCAGTAGAACATTTCATGTTGACAGTAGCCTACACTTCACCCTACACACTCACTCACTCACTCACCTCACACAGTCCCACAAAACGTTATACTTTATTAGTCTACCTCGTAAATAACAATAAGTTCACCTAAGTCTTGTTTACAAACAAGCTATATAATGTTAGATGGCTGTTTAACATTAGTGTCTAAACCAGTGTTAAAATTAGCTAGCCACCGATTCTGCTGACACACAAACACAAAGATGGTACACAGCGGGAATTAATAAATCAGAAAATCAGATCGTCTCTTTTCATGTGTCCGTCTAGTTTACAACTTCCATGCTAACACCACACACATGTCGCTTGCTCGCCACGCCACGCCGCCGGTGCAAGAGCATGGTGGGTCACCTACAGCGGACATATAACTGAAATCTGATGTTAAAGACATGACTGCCAAGTAGCTAGAGCGGTGTATAAGGTCCTACCTTCATCTTGATCGTCCTCTGGATCTGTGAACTTTGGTAGAGGATTTAATAGATCTTCTAACTGTTGTGATATAGAGGAAGCCATCGTCTTCGTCTGCTGTCGACTGATGAGGCTTGACAATGGAACATCTATGTGCAATATCGCCTCCAACTGGAGTGGAGTATAATGTAGGGCCTACATTAGAGGCGTCTACATGGTGCATAGACTGTTTTATAATACAGTCTATGACATGGTGCGCTCTTTTTTCTACCAGAGAGCCTGTGTGTAGTTTAGCGTATGGCCAGGCCCAGGTTACTGAATTACCATATATCTAAATAAGCAACACAACTCGTGCTTTCAGCCATGAGCTCATTCATCCTATTCCCTACATATTTTACTACAGCCTACTTTTTTAACAGCCTATTACATGGAATATGTTGGCTGGGTCAAACAAATGCGTTCAGACTCCCACGCGGTCCTCTTAATTCTTTCATCCAAAGCGTGAGCATGTTTCTTGATGCTTATATCTCCTGCATCAATTCTATATGTCAGTGTAAAAATCAATCACCCGTGACAAATATAGAATATATCGGTATTGGGCAGCATAGTGTGTAGTTAGCCTTATTGTGCATTAGAAAGAAATGTAGGCTTATTAAAACTAGACTAGGTATTATTTTAAATGGGTAAATAAAATGGCCTTCTGATTTTAATTCAGTGTTTGCAATGAAAATGAAACATTCTAAAATGTATTGATTTAACCTATTCTATAAAAAGTCTTTCCCTTTTTACTTTAGTCAGACATAAGCAGAAGCATTAACTTATATAAAACACAGAAGAAAATAATCAATATTAAATTAAATAATTAAATAATATTACACACTGGGCTTAAACTGCAGGCGATGGCCTATGTCAGTTTTTTGAGAATTTTTCAAAATTTTCCACAAAGACTATCAACTATCAGCCAGAAACTGGTGAGCTTGAAATAATAAAAGAACAACCACTGTGTAAAAAAACCTCATAATTTATTGTGCTGCAGTTTTTGGTGTCTGTCTGTTATTTGTCCTCCCGTGGTATAGTATTCACAAACTAGCACAGTGAAATCATACAAACAAAAATAACAAGTAGGCCTAGAACACATACAAAAGTTTGGTTGGTGCTTGAAACACATTCTCCAGTGCCAAGAGGCCATTAGCAATGCTAAGATTTCCAACCCCTGAAGAGAATGCTCGTAAACAACAGTTCATGTCAACTACACAGCATAGCTGAGACATTTTAGAAGGTAGACTTCATTTTACAATTCAAGTTGTTTGTTCATAAATAAAGGGTTAACAGTTCTCCATGTGAAGACGTCCGTGTGAAGGCCAAACTTCTGAGATTTGGTGGAATAAAAAAAAAAAAGATTTACAGACATGTATGATCAGTCCTAATGAAAATCTGTTGTGTGATGGTTTCAGGTGTCAGTATATTTTTACAGGCAGCAGAGTCTAATGAGAATTAATGTCATGATAATACTAGACACCTAACCTGCCTAACCAGTATTACATCCAACCTTAAATGTCTGCAACAGTCCCCATCACATGTCTTTGTTAAATGCAAATCCATAGACCATTAACCAGCAAAGGACTACAGTATAGTTCCATTGTTGCAAGTTGCAACAATTAAGTCTTTATTACAGAAGCACATCATATAAATACAACAATCAAGATGGTGGATAAAATGGCCAACTTGTAATATTTGCTCTAATGAATAAATACAAATAATTAATCAATGAAATAAATAATAAATACTCACATAAATAAATTTTAATATTTAAATAACAGAACAATAAAAATAGTCCAGGCCCTAAGTGTTCTGAGCCAGTGTGGAGTACCATAGCCTTTTCTTCCTCTTCCTCTTCCTCTTCCTCTTCTCTCCTTCCCTCACGGGATCAAAAGAGTATATATGCTTATCCTTCCTCTTCCTCTCTGTGTGCAGCCCCAGCTACCAGACCGTGCCTTCACTCATCTCTGAGGACGTGTGCGAGAGCTGGTTGCTATAGCCGCTGCCGTTGAGGGACAGCGACGTGAAGGGTGTGCCGGGGCCACACATCTCGCTGGAGATGCTCTGCATGGACGCCGGCCCGCTGGGCTCCGGGCTGGGCGAGTCCCTGGCGTGCTGCTGCGTGATGATGTCCGTATAGCACGGCACGTCGCCCGCCGGGTGGTGCCCCGGGTGGTGGTGCTCCCCGAGGCTCCCCAGAGGGGTGCCTGCGGGCCCCGAGGAGGGAGCGTAGCCCAGGTCCCCCGGGGTCTGCGCTTGTGATGAGGGGGGGCCCTGAGGGAAGTAGTCGTAGTTAGCCCCTGGGCCGTAGTACTCACCTTGATAATCTGGGGAGATTGAACAGAGTGTCAAATTAAGAGGGGGTGGGGGGTACAATCCAATGGAGGCTGGATGATTATGGTATAAGCCAGTGTTTTCCCAGCCAAAATATGTGTAAACATGTGCAGTAATTTCAGGCTACCTTATCAGTTTATAGGCATAGAGATGACAGATAAAAACAACATAGAAAATCACATTGTAAAAAGAATGGACTCAATTATGTCTTAATTGGGAATTGACTAGAACTGGAAGGTTTAAATTAAAAACCTATGCCTATGTATTTCAAAATATTGCATACACGGTACGTTTTCTATTGCCACAGTTTGGTGTTCAGGCCTGTTATCAAAATAGGCAATTCTGCAAACATTTTTGATCATCTATTTGACAAGAAAATGGCTGCTGAATCGTGCAAGTCTCAAATGGCACTAAATCACTTATAGGCACCATAGGCTATAGCATGATTCCAAGTGTATACCAATGTAAGATTATTACCGAAATAAGTCAGAAATACAACACAGGTTTACATACCTCCGTAGGAGAAATGCGCGTTCGGCATGAGTTCACCAGGCTCTAGCCGGTCCATCAACGTCCGCATCCTTCTTGGACTGCGGAAAAAAAGATGCCTCCTGGTACTCAAAGCACTTAGCTGCTTCATTCGTCGTTCTTTTGATCTCCTATTCTGGAACCAAACCTGCGTTTCAAAGAAATAAAACGGTGTGAATAGACAAATCCCAAACGTTGCAATAAAGCAAAACAATAACTACATACCGCCTCAAATAGGCAAAATAACGTGTAATTTCCATGTAAAAGAACGATAATAAAACGACCGCAATGACAGGCTATATACATATATAAGTCAGGCCAAATAAGCAATACTCGCACTGTTGTATCATAATAATATGGCAACGGTCTATTCATTTTAGCCCCTTCTTTTCCCCCCTCAGCTTTGAGCACCTCGAAATTAGGCTATTGCGGGTTTTGAGCCCTTTATCTGGGACTACAGAATACACCGTTCTGGGATGAATTTGTGTACCTGACGAGATTATCACTAACTATCCCACATCGACATTCGATAGGCTTTTATTCCAATTGACACCAGGCAATGACCAGAATGAATAAACTAGTGTCACCCTTGACGATAGGTTAGGCGTCTGACGTCCAATCAGCATCCAATCTAATGTTCAAGGTTATTTTGGCAAAATTACTATATCAGACAATGCAAGAGAAACACGTCAGTTTCATCATGGGTCTATGGGAGTGGTTTGCAAAAAATGCTTCATATCACATCCTATATTAAAAAACAGGTCCCTAAATGCTGGAGCATCAGCTTCCAGTAGCCTACCCTTCTCAAGGTAGTCTACCATATGCTATAATGGCCAACACTGAGGCCTGGGTTGATTTTGAAATTAAATTGACATAATTTCATTTCTCTAATCAATGGTCGATCCACTAGGTCCACGTCTTTGACATACAGATTGAGAGTTGACTCCATTGGTAACCGAAGGATGTCATTAGATTGTAAATAGCTTGCCTGAATCACTCTCATATTGAGTCCAGTTTCCTGCGCGAGTTGCTCACGAATGTGTCTGGTGGGCTTTGGTGTGGCCGCAAAAGCAGCTTTCAGGGTCTCGAGCTGTTTTGCTTTGATGGTGGTCCGTGGCCCTCGTCGTTTTGTCCCCATGTTCTGTTCTTCGTTCTCATTGTTGCAGGGTTCCTTGTCTGATAAATGTCCAACTTCAGAGTCTTTTCCGTCGTCCTGTGGATCCTGGGAGTCTGGGGATAGACTTGGGTCACTACATGTCGTAACTGGAAAATATGAAAACAAATGTATTATTTTTTCACTTTCCATTTTTCTTTTCGTGCGCAATACAGTTACAGTAATAATACAGTAAGTATAGGCCACACGTTACATAAAGCATATCTTGCCAAATCTATGGCAGGAATGAAAATAATAAAAATGCAATGTCAATAATAATAATAATAATAATAATAATAATAATAATAACAACAACAGTCACATTTGTGTTGTTGAATTTTTAGTTTAGACAGAATAATAATGAATGAATTTGTCACTAACATAACATTTTACCAATGACAAAAGGCAGGTTTCTTTTTCTTTTAGGCCATGGCAAAATAGGAAGATGGGCTTGGCTTAAGGTCAATCCATTCTTCAAGTAAAATATAGACTAGAGTAAATTCTCCATTTACCACGTGCAGTATGTATTTAGGCAACACTGATAATTATTTGAAGTTGGCTAAATAACGAATTTTCGTAAACTAAGATAAATGACATTTAATTTGCCAAGGCTTACCTGAGAGAAGGGTGGTGTCTTTGCCGATGCTACTACTCAAATAGTCCTCTTTACACATGAATTTATAATCATCTAAGATATACAATTCTTCGCCAGTTGAAAGCTGCTTGTTGCAAATTATGCAGGTGAAACAGTTCAAGTGAAAAACTTTGTTCCTTGCTTTGCGAACCAAATCGTTGGGCAAGATTCCTTGTGCACAACCTCCGCATTTGGTTCCATATCTCCTGCAAGACATTTCAGAAATATCACAATTACAAAGGGACCTCAAATGCAACACATACAACAAGAAACGGGTAGGCCTACACGGGTAACGCGTAAATATTCAAACGGCAGCAAGAGATTCTCTAATGCTCTACACGATAACAAAGGTAGATAATTGAACAAAGCCCCACAGATTGTCATCATTGTTTAGGCCCACCCCGATGTAAAATATAAAAAACAATTGAAATCCCCATGCGGTCCTCAATATTTGCACCACATTACGGGATGCATTCATTTGTTTTTCAAATAGTTTACTCTAAGAATACCCTGGTAAATTTAACAAATGCCATTCAAGATAAGGGAAACCATTGTAACTCTGCATTTATGCAAATGTAGGCGACTTATTCAAAGTTCGCAAATGTGTGCTGACTGCGTGTCTCTGATTGCTCTGTCTGCTGGCTTCCTCTGTGAGTCGATTTATTATTCAAATCCACTTATCACGTTTTCATTCGAGTTTTGGCAAACAAGCGGGTCTGCACGCTAAGATTGAGCCGAGGCGGGACACACTTCTGTCAAGACGAGCTGGCATAATTCTCCTCCCCGCAGCTCGCCTGGCAGCCGTATCTTGTAAACAATGGGCTATTCCATGAATCTGTCTTGGAACACGTTGATGTGTGTCTTTAATGCACCAGCTTTCGCATATCATCACCACAGTCTTGAAATGGGGTGCAGTGAGGTCCCTTGACTTACACTGGTGACAATTTAACAATGTGTTGAAATTTTGGTAACGCGAGCGCGGGCGCGTTCACAGCATCCCTCTCTGCCTCAGTGTGTGTGTGTGTGTGTGTGTGTGTGTGTGTGTGTGTGTGTGTAAAACCTCCAGGTACATACCTAAAGAAATCATTCTTGCAGTAGAGTCTCCCTTCTCTAGAGAAGCATTTCTCAGTTAAATTGCATTTACATTCACAACACTGTACGCATTTGGCGTGCCAAGCTCTGTCCAGAACGTTGAGTAAAAATCGGTCCAGGATAGGCCTCTCGCACCCCGCACAATGCACCATGTTGCACAGCCTACAGTTCGCCTGAGAAGTCTTAAATGATGGTACTCTGCCCGGTGAAGTTCTTGCGTCACCTTACACAATTAATATGAGGCGCTCCGCAAGTCTCCGTCCACAGTCAAGGCAATGAGGTTCATTCAGTCTATATATCCACCTTGTTTAAATCCACTCCGATCGAAATACGGACAGTTCGTTTAAAGACATATGGCAAGATGTCAATCGCACGAACTCACTGAAGTTCCAGTTTATGGAAAACCGACACAGAATTTAAAAACACGAGGTCCCCAGATATCCAGTGCGGAGCATAGGCATGTGATGTACAAAATTATTTCAGTTGCAAGGATATTCAGGTACCGTCATTGTCACCGACAAGGGAAATCATCAGGGCATAATTCCAGGTAATGGTAGTATACAAAAACAACAACTTGAAATGCGCTTATCATCCAAAATCAGGGCTGTGATTCCCAAGAGCTCATTAGCGGCGCCGTGGGCCTCTGTCTCTCTCCTCGTGTCTTGGGTGGTCAAACCTCTGAAATTCTTCCTGGAGCGAGCAGGTTACCCTTATGCTGAGCAGCATCACGTCATAGCACAGGATATCCAATCAGAGCCTTGCTATCCAAGTGACAATTACCATCCTTTGAGCGGTTTTCGGTACACAGTTCAGAGCGCAGGATAGGAACAGTCAGTTCCTAGAATTATTGTATCTACAAAATATTAAAGAACAAGAAAGCAGTAGTTTATAGTTAAATTCGTAAACATTTTAACACAGATTCTAAACAATGTTCGGACTATAATTTTCTTCCCATTATTTTTTGCTTTGATTTTATATAAAATAATTTTAGAGGCCGGAGAAGCCTTCTTTTGAGCGTTAAAAGCCTTTTACCTATGGCAGGAAATCACTGATGTGCTGTCGTTTTTTGTATCATTAATCGGTGAATTGTAACGTATGATTGGGCTCAAACGTTTGTGTGACTCCGGATTAAGAGGATACATTCAAATATTCAGAAAATGACATCAATCCGACACCATTGGGGCTTCTTTTTAACCCCAAATTGTTGTCTTATATCATAGTCTAAAACTTTATTATGCCGTCTTCTAACAACTGTCTTTCTTTCAGTTTGTTGCAGGAGCCTAAGCCTGATACCTTGGCAATGACGGTGGGACATGTAGTGATGACCATTCCCAGGCTATACACATGACTTGTACATGTATGTTGTTGTCTATGTTCAGGAGTTATTCAAACAGCATCGTTTTGGGAGGACTTGTGTTGCTTAAAAGTAGCCTGTAGTAATGGAATCTGGTTCGCTCTTGAAATAGGCAAACATTTGAAATACTTTTTTAGCTGTAGCCTACTTGGAGGAGAATGGCTAACGTTTGTTCAGTTATTGAAAATACGCCAACGAAAACTCATTATTATCATACTTGCAAACTATTATAAATCTCTAGACCTAAAGTCCAAAAGTAAAGTCGGCTACACCTTTTAGATTGCGTAGCCTACTGTAATGATCTATACCAAGGCAAGTGTTTTTTAGGGATGCGTTAGGCACGTATCCGTTATATTTTGTAAAGTATGTTGAGAGCCTCTCAATGATCTGAAGTTGAGGAAATGACAAACAGGACAAACAACAAACGTAATGCCCCACGTTGACGTACATTTTCAGAACATTTTTTCAGAACTATTCCTGATTAAATCAGTGTGTAGCCTACATTATTAAAAATGTAGGCTATAAGAGATTAAAAAAAAAAAAAAAACTAGCCTAGGCTAGTTTCTAATAACCACTCAATTTTCTGTACGTAGGCCTAATGGAAATAATGCATGACACTCTTAAAATAGTATCGAATTAAGTCTAAGTAGGCTACCCACAAATGATTGGAAAAACAACAACCATCAATTCCACCTGAGATGAATGTTTCTCTACACATATACCTATGTGAGGGTGAGAGGCCATGGATCACTAATGATTATAATATAATGTCTGGCGAGAGACACTGCCTCACAGCAGATAGTATCTCACAGCGGGTGCACATGGGACAATCTGCGAGGGTGAAAAGACGGAGATAGCGGATTGTCTACCTCACAGAATCCAACTAGCCTCAGTCCTGTTCACCCCTGATATCAATAGCCTGGGGACACGTCTCTGAACAATAGATAGCGCAGACATTAGAAATATCTCTAGTTTCGTTTGTGACCAAACGTTTTAGGTTCTACAGCACTGTCACCAGAAAAGTGGTAAGAAAATAAATGGAAACACCATGTGGGAAGGGAATTACAGGGGATGATGATGACGATAATATTATTATTATTATTATTATTATTATTATTATTATTATTATTATTAGCCTACACTTACATTATTATTATTATTATTATTATTATTATTATTATTATTATTCAAAATCATTATTTCAAACGATTGACCATTGCCTAATATCAATATGCTAAAGAGCAAACAGTTTCTCTACTCTGAATAGAAAGGCTATCTGTAATGGCAAAAAAGATATCCGGAGAGAGTAGCATAGGCCAACATAGGCCACATATCAGTCGAATGAAGTCGAATATTTGTCCCATTGGAACTGTCAATAACCCATCACCAACTCCTGTATTGTCTTTAGAAGCAGGTCTATTATGAGGTAGGCTAGTCACTATCACCTAGCTACTAAATTGATCAACATTTTGAGCTCAGCTGATTCAATTTAGGAAACGTGTTGGTAATAGGTTGCATTTAAAGCGGACTATTAGTCGAGTCAATGGGGACTCAGTTCTGAGCTGAAGGACGGGCTTCATTTTATAGCCCATAGATCAGGGGGGAGGCGACACTATATTTTCAGAGGTAGAGTGATAGTCTAGTTCACTTGTGCCTCACAGCTTTATGTCCGGAGTGTGTCAAGTGTGAGACATATAGTGCTAATATGGAGGAGGGGGGACGCAGTCGACCTGATGCATGCGTCTGAGACTTATAAAAAGTAAAGGCTCCAGTCCAGTAGATAGGCTAAAGAAAGAAAAACAATGTTTCGTCCCGCAACTCAGATCTTCAAAAATAAACTAGGCCTACTAGGCCTACAGGTTTGATGACTTTTCCATTTCCAATGCAAAATTGTGATGCAGCACTTCATAATATAATTGTTATCGCCTGTCAGTAGCCTACGATAACTTGACCCTTGGCTGTAGCTTGCATTCCTGCTGTTCGTATTTGTTCTCGTTTGACTGTTTGAGCAACCCAGGAACCAGTCAGGATTCCTCTGTTTGTTTTGGCTTCAAAGCCCTCTCATTAACGTGTGTTAATTGCAGTTAATTGGCTCTAACGAGATGAGAAGGCAACCCAGTGGGACCACACATACAAATAATTTGTAGAAAACACAATTCATTATCATATGCTAATTAACGCTAGTTAATACAGATTAGACAGCACTTGGACGGAAAAGTTTCATCCAGATAAAACAGAATAAAAGTGAATTATTAATAGTGAACCAAGCAGAGGGGAAAAGCTGGACTGGCTGGCTATACTCCCATTAAGTAGATTATGTCCACCCAAGAGTCAGGGCCAATTCCACCACCTCTCTGTTGTTACAATAAACTGTAGTCCTCATCACCAACCAACTACAGCTAAAGATAATTCAATCTATAGTAATTGGTGGGTTTGGTGGACAGGATGAGATTTGAATTTTTAATTCAAAATTTTAAGTGGGAGAGCAAGAGAGCAGGAGGGAGGACTAGAGAGGGAGAGTGTGAAAATGTAATAGAAATAAAACTTTTTTATATAGGCCTATTAAAAAAAAACATACACAAAAACCATGGGCCTGACAGAAGGTGGCTTTTTTCATTAGGTCCTGTGTCTGGTCTGACTGTATGAGCTCCCAAGCTTGGGAAATGCTGGAATTGGGTGTGTGTGGGGTGCGGGGTGGGGTGGGGGGGGGGGGGCTGAGGGGATGCCTTGCAGCAAGACGGAGAGAGACATTTCCATGGCAACCGTGTGTCAGGTAGGGGCTCGAGGTTCAGCTGGCCCTGGTGGGTCCAGAAGGAGAGGGAGTTGTGAGCCAGAGAAGGGGCTTTTTGTCTCGGCACACTCGACAAACAAAGGCTCGTCCGTCTCTGCGGTTTCACACCACATTGTGCCCATTCAGACACAGGCTGCTCGTGGCGTGGACACGGGACAGCTGACAGCCTCTCAAAGGACAATGTCCCTCGAATGTGCTCACACTCGCAATCGCGGGATTTGCCAGCACAAGTCACCAATTGTGACAGACACATTACTCTTTCTGACATTAGTCACGTTTGTACGTTTCTATTATCACTGGATTGCAGGCCTGCTAATACCATTGAAGGAAACATGACCACATTTGTTAATTGTGAACCCTGAAAGGTGACTTCCGTTTATAGTGTTCTGAATAGAACATTGGGGAAGTACAGAGAAATTATTCATGTTGAACACAGATTCAGGTGTGAGGCAGGGCCAACTTGGACCAGCATTCAACAAAGGCCCTGCAAAGTTTTCAAAGGCTGCATGAAAGTTATATATTTAGCAACAACCGTACCTTCATCACACTAATATTGCTAACACCATATGCTTGTTGCTTGTTGTATTGCTATTGTGAGTTCATAATTTCAACAGGTTGACATGAGAATCTGTGGCGGTGACAGGTGCTCTCCACCAACTCCCACTGTAGTGCATTAAAGCAGATTCATGGACAGGAGGAAACACACAGATAGCACTCAATGGCTGCTTCAAATGCCATCACCTATTCAATCCTAACTTTGCCCGGATGTTGAGAGTGCAGCCAGTGCCAGTCCACACGCTGACAATAAGGAGAGGCTTAGCTGTAATCCGTATTGACCGCAGCTTGCTTCATCTGCCAATTTATATCATGGATTTGTCTCACTCAGTAATGTGCCCACATCAAGTCACCCCTGTGTAAGAGCATTAGGTCGTTCAGTCTATGCAATTATTCGGCATTGCTTACACTTCGACAGAAATGTGGAAAATAGGAGATATGTAGGCCTACGTTGTGAGGACTCCAAACACACACACACACCCTCACACCAATCTTGATATAATTGAATTAGGTTATAATTAGTCAAATATACTGTAGTGTCTCATTAGTCGATCTTCTCTTGCAGGGTTAAAGATTACAGTAAGTGCAAGGGAAATTATTTACAGTAAACATCCGACCTGGTTGTCGTGCTGGCTTCCAAAAAATCACTTTCTAAATCACACTGCTGAGCATTTGGAACCAACTGTTTTGGATGTGATCTTAAACTCTCCACCAGCTACTCCAACACAGAATGCATGTGAATGTATATCAAGTGTTTGACAGTGAAGGGGACAACAGGCTCAATCAGAGCACGGGGGACGGGGGGATGAGAGAAAGGTAGAATGAAGGAAAAGTGAGTGATGTGTGAGCGAGTGAGAGACATGACATTTGAGACGGAGAGAGACAGGGGAGGGTAAAGGGAGAGGGAAAGAAGGATGGAGAGATGGAGAGATGGAGAGAATGAAGGAAAAGTGAGTGTGATGTTTGAGAGCGAGCGAGAGACATGACATTCACGAAAGAGAGAGAGAGAGGGGGATAGAGGAAGAGGGGAAGAGAAAGAAGGATGGAGAGAAAGATAGAATGAAGGAAAAGTGAGTGTGATGTTTGAGAGCGAGCGAGAGACATGACATTCACGAAAGAGAGAGAGAGAGGGGGATAGAGGAAGAGGGGAAGTGAAAGAAGGAGGGAGCAATAGCAAGGTGAGAAAGAGAGAGGAAGAAAGAGAGAGAGAGAGGGACAGAGAGAAAGCAGGCGAGAGGGAGAGGCTGTGAGAGAGGGAAAAGCTGTGACAGAGCTTATTTGCCCTGCTCGGGGGTAAAAGCTGAGGGATGCTGGCAGAGGGAGGGCCCTGGGGAGCTGGTTCCTGGGGCCCACTCATGATGGAGATTGATGGAAGCGGGCCTCAGACGCCCCTGACGCTCAGCCAAATTAAAAGACTATTTTGTCGGGGTTGTAAAAAAGAGAGAGAGAAGAATAGTAAAGGGGACTGCTGCACTCCCCTCCCTCCCTCCATCCCTCCCTCCCTCCCTCCATCTCTCCCTCGCTCGCTCCCTCCCTCCTCCTGCTTGTCCTCCTCATCTCCACCTCTCTCTCTCTCTCTCCTTCCTTTCCTCTCTTTTGTTTGTCTCTTTAGTGCCATCAATCCCTGAGGGATGAGAGCCGTTACACGCCTTTCACTCATACAAACACGCATGCTGTGCCCTCTCTCTCTCTCTTGTGTGTGTGTGTGTGTGTGTGTGTCTGAGTGCACTCCAGAAATGAAGAAATAAAAAAATAGTTTATTCCAAAATATAGTTTATGCCAAAGCATTGGACATGGTGACTCACTAAAGTAATGTAAGCATGTTGGATATCTAGAAAATAAAACTAAGAAATAAAAAATACCAATTGCAGTTCATTGCTGATTTTTAAAAAAAAGCTCTTCATGGAAATGTCCACTTTACAGAGATCAACTTAAGAATTATGCGGAACAGCCATGGTTATGCTGCAAGGGACTGAGGGCTTGACTGTGTCTCAGGCACCTAATTATTCAGCCATGATTTGCCAATAATTTATCCTCGATTTGAATTTAATTGACCTGAAGACCTGATGATGCTCCCACTTCCAAAAATAATACCCCTTTTGCTAAGAATTTGGCACAGAGCGTTGGATGGACAAGCAGCACACACACACACACACACACACACACACACACCGCCCCACATCACACTGACACACACACACAAACACACACACACACACACACACACACACAAAGAGAGAAACATAGACACACACACATATACACACACACATATACACACACACATACACACAAAGACAGCGACAAACGCACACACAAACACCCACACACATACAAACGTACACACAGAGAAGGGGTCAGACTCAGGTCAATTGGGGTGTGAAGGCCAGCTGAGCTGCCCTGCCATACGTTTTGTCAAGCAGCCAAAACTAATGTGTGTGTGTGTGTGTGTGTGTGTGTGTGTGTGTGTGTGTGTGTGTGAGGTTGTGTGTGTGTGTGTGTGTGTGTGTGTGTGTGTGTGTGTGTACGTGTGTGTGTTCTACGTGAATAGGAGCCAGGAGTGGAGAGGCTATGCATTCACAGAGGACCTGGGGGTATCCCAGGCTGGGATGGCTAGCCGTGCCAACCCGCACACAGGCCAGCGGCTTCCAATCACTAACCTGCTCCGTTAACCTGCCCTAGGTGCCTGACTCAGCCAGTTCCCACACGTGGGAGACTCCAACTGGGAGATTGCTGCACACTGTGATTGGCATATTCATTACTGTTCTGCTCAATGGTACATATTTCAGCATGTGAATATGCATCATTGCTTTCTCTGGACACAACCCATGAAGTGGCATTTAGATTCTCGTGGTTATTATATCATTGTTGTTCTGTTTCGTTGTGGTGGCACAAAAGCAGATATACAATCTTCAATGCTATACATCATGCAATTTTAGACTTTTTCAAACTATGTTATAAGAAAATGGTGTTTGCTTCTGGAGAACGTAAATTCTATATACAAGCCATTTTCACCTTTATTCCTGTTGTATTATTTTTTTTATTATGTAACATATCCAATATATTGTATAACAGATTTTACTCCCATAAATCCTCAAGTCAGGTTCATATTTTGCATTGTCGTTTTCTTCTATATAATGGCAAGGCATAGCAAAATTGTTTGCATCATTCTTTACACACACAAAAGATTGAACCAGCTTACCATATGTGCAAATTAACAATATTGAAAAGATCAAACTAAATAATTCATGCAAATGAAAATAAAATGGGAAAAATAAAGTCACAAAATAAATGTAAAAAAAAAACACGGTCATGGTCATGCGTGCAGTGCAACAAAAAATCCATCCAGTGTGCATATTTTTTACTTAAATTTTGAATCTCAACCTCCTGTGCTCTGGAAGTTTGCTTGTCCTTCCCAAATGCCTGATGCATCCCTCATAAAGCCATTAAATAGGCGTCAGCAGCGTAGCCTGTGTTTGCCAGCAGCATGTCTGGACTTGTTTTATGCCTCTGCTGCTGCTACTGCGGCTCTGGCTGGGGCTGTGGAGTCTGGGGCTCACTGGTCCGTGAGTAATGCTATCTGCGGACACAGATTGCTGGCACTTGATTATGAAGTATCATGGTGGGCATGGGCAGGGTGTAATCAGGCCTATTTACTGTGAGGTCACAACCCTCAGCCACCCAGCTGCATCTTATCAGCCCCAGCAGAGGCGCACAGAGGCAGGCAGGGGGACCAGAGGATCCTGCGGAGGGGGTGGGCGGGTTGTGGGGGGGCGGGGGGGGTCAGCAAGACACAGCCACTGAATCAATCAATTGAAAACTGTCCCTCGCTGGAGTAATACAGTCTGGGAAATATGTACATTGGTGGATCAATAATGAAATATTATTCTTGTATAAACTGCTGAAGCAGAGAGGAGTGAAAAAAGACCCCAGAATATTTACTCTGAGCACACCCAACATCATGCTCATTAGCCATTAGCCATAGTGGCACATTAATACTCATAGATCTAAGGTTGTGTTTATAAAGAGGGGGACAGTTAGAGTTGAATGGGAATGATGTGCCAGATTTAACCATCAGTGTGATTTTTGCCTTTTGTCCCTGAACAATATGATGACACACGAGAAGGCACTCGTAAAAAAGAGTCCATCAGACAGAGCACACACTGCTTGACCTGTTTGGGATGACATAAAAAACACATCCATTATTGTGAAGAAGAATACCAGTTAGTTAATGATTGTTTAAAATAACAACACTTATACTAAAGACATTCAGCCCTTTTGCCAATGCAAAATAGTATCTGGTTATTCATAACAAAGAAGACCAGAGCACCTTTCAAACTAATGTAGGGACTTTCATATCATACAGAATACAAAAAACATTTGTCTGTTGTCCTTTAATCATTTTATTCACCTAATTAATGAGTTTGACTTTGCTGATTCAGTGTGGATCAGATTGTTTACAGCTGTTATAACTGCAGTGGATGGCTGTCCAGGAGTTGTTATACCATTTAAAACTAAAGAAGCTAGTTAAAGACAAAATGTGTTTAGATTAGATTAGATTCAACTTTATTGTCATTGTGCAGAGTACAGGTACAAAGACAACGAAAGGCAGTTTGTGCCTTACCAGAAGTGCAAAAAAGCAGTGCAAAGACAGGTGGTGCATAGACAGGACAGGATATATAGTGCAGTGTAGACAGTAGTATACAGTTGGTTTACAGAAGGTGGTTTACAGCTATATAAATTAAATATAAATATGTGCAATGTATTAGCAGTGGCCTTATGAGATCAGACTAAAATTAAAGAAGTTAAAAAAGTAAAAAAATAAATAAAGATGTGTACAGAATGTACAGAACATGTTTTAAATGTACAGAATATTATTCATGAGAATCATGTTCTATGTCTAATAAAAGTATTTGATAGAAAAAACTGCACACACACACACACACACACACACACACACACACACACACACACACAAAAGATAGATATCAAGAGTTCAGAAAAAAGATAGATATCAAGAGTTCAGCACGATTTCTGTGACATGACATCTGAATGTACTACTATGGCTGACCTCTAATTTTAACATGGTTACTGGGGGCCACACTGACACCAGGGATCACCGTCTCTGCATATTTTGTGTGTTTGTGTGTGTACATACATACATGTGTGGTGTGTGAGTGTGTATCTAAGCATGTGTGGTGTGTGTGTGTGTGTATGAGCGAGGGTGTCAAAAATATAGATAGACCTCTATGATGTGTGTGTGTGTGTGTGTGTGTGTGTGTGTGTGTGTGTGTGTGTGTGTGTGTGTGTGTGTGTGTGTGTGTGTGTGTGCGCGCGTACAAACACATTGTATCTGTGTATTGACTCCTAGTAGGCTGGGTGTGACAGATATCCCTCCCTACGCTGCCGCCCAGTCATATGTTCCCTCGTCGGGTCATGCGCCGGCTCCTCTACTCATCAACCCAGATCCCCACTCACCCATCCACCCCACGTCTCTGTGCAGCGGGCGGCCAGAAGGGATCCTCACAAAAGGAGCCGCATCTCCCCGCAAGCTGGTCCCCTCGCACGCCTGATTACACCCCAATAGGCCCAAGCCCGGATTGATATAGTGACTCGCCGGCGCTTTGTCTGGGCGGCGGTGGGCGTGAGGGGGCACTGGGCGGACAGACGCCGGAGCTCCAGAGTCATTTCCTCTCCGATGACCGAGGGGTGACTTCTTACAAGCCGGACAGAGAAGACTTACGGGTCGCTGGCGCTGTGTTTGCACAGACGCGTGCGGAAAAGAGAGGGAGTGAGAGAGAAAGAGAGAAAGAAAGAGAGCGAAAGAGGGAGAGAGAGTGAAAGAGAAAGAGAAAGAGAGAGACAGAGAGAGAGGTGTCATTGGTGTGCTGGTGTAACAGCTTGAGTCATCAGCTCCACAGAGACTCTGAGAGCAATGACCAGACAAGCAGGATGGAATTCCTCCTGAAACAAGCACCCCAAAACTTGCCAATCAGAAGCCACAGAAGCTCTGAAAATAGCAAAGTTATAAGAATTAACATTTTGGATGGACAAACACAGGATAAAATAGCATTCTGGAAAGGAGTGAGGGGACCTTTGGAACATAGACAGTGTTTACTGTGATATGAATTACGTCTGATAGCTATTTGAATTGATTCAAACACAAGTAATTGTGCGTGCAGCGCAGTATGTGATGGTACAAATGTTCAATAACAAAACGGCATAGATTCTTCTGACCATCTCGTAATGAGAGAAATTGGTCAATCTGGGAATTTTGGTCACAGTACTCGGACTCAGTCAATACGCTGATCGTATCTGCAAATCTGTAAACACCAGCAAAGTGTACATTCGGTGAGAGAGGCTTTCAATAAAGCATATTGACAAGAGAAGTCAGATAGACAAAAAATGATTCATGGCACATTGCAGATGGCCATGTTGGGGCTGTTGAGTATCTGGAAAGGTGTACATGAGAAACAATATGGATAGAGGGAGAGAAAGAAAGAAAGAAAGAAAGAAAGAAAGAAAGAAAGGATAAGAGCAAATGAGTGAGGGTAAGGAGAGATTGTGCGTATGTTTGTGTGCAAGAGGAAGCGGACCACAACAATATGTCTGCCATGATTTATCAGTGGGGTGAGTAGATCTGGTGAAACCCAATAGAGTTGCTGACAGCGTATATCATATTCAGGTGTGGCATACAGGCATGACCTACACACACAGCTGAACCGTGGGATGGCAAACAGCTATCTACATCATCAGTGATGCATGTCTGCTCGCCTCCCCCATTTTCTTATCCCTCAAAATGACGTGTCTCTGTGTTTTTGTTTGTGTGTGCACGTGTGTGCACGTGTGTTTGTGTGTGTGTGTGTGTGTGTGTGTGTGTGTGTGTGTGTGTGTGTGTTAAGTATGAACCCACCATTGTGCATTTCCATCTGCATGGGCACAATATAAATGCATATTTATAAATGTGTGAGTATATAAGTGTATGTGTTTGCATGTGAATGTGTGTGTGCGTGTGCGTGTGCGTGTGCGTGTATGTCTGCGTGTGCGTGTGTGCATGTGATTGTGTGTGTGTGTGTGTGTGTGTGTGTGCATGTGTGTGTGTGTGTGTGTGTGTGTGTGTGCATGTTTTTGTGTGTGTGTGCGCGTGCGCGTGCACAATGTTTAGTGTGACAGCCCTCCTATCTGTAACAGTCTGTGCCACAAAAACACCACAGCCCCTTATCAGCAGCTACTGTCCTTTAATTTCTCCTCCACT